>NW_024752225.1:0-15050 GCF_018991925.1 Homarus americanus
GGTTGGCTGCTGGCTCCTGACAGTAGGTGCATTCCGTAACGTCATTTCCTATCATCTGCCAGGAGCACTTGTACCCTAGTCGTAGTCGGTGAAGGCTGACTTGGGTTTGTCTTGGAGTTTTCTTGTCTGCGAAAGGTGGTTCCCCTTTTGTGGCCGCCAGGTACCATTTAGCTGATTGGGAACCAGCGTTGAGTGCATGAAGGAAGCTCTTTTTGATGTGGAGCTTGGTAGTCTTTCTGAGGTGATTCTTGATCTGTTGCACACTTGCTGGGACTTGGATGTGTACGCTACTGGAACGTGTAGCTGCCTTGGCTGCTTCGTCTGCCACGTCGTTTCCTCCGATCCCTACATGACTGGGAATCCAGTGTAAGACGACTGGTCGGTTTTGGCTTTGGAATTCCTGTAGCTGCGCGAGGATCGAGGTGATGATGTGGGCGTTGTCTCTTGGTTGACTGTGTTGCAGCGCTTGCATGGCCGATTTCGAGTCCGTGTGAATTATGACGGACTTGTTGTGTTGTGTTGCAGCGTGTTGTAGGGCCTTTGAGATTGCTACCAGTTCTGTTTGTAGGGTGGAGCAGTCGTTGGAAAGTCTCCATTTGAGGGTCTGACCTTGGGTGTAGAAGGCCGCTCCGGATCTGTGATGTTTTGGGTCCACCGAGCCGTCTGTGAAGTATGATGCTGCATCAGCCGGTGTCTCGGTGGCTATGGCTTCGAGAGTTATTCTTTTGAGGTCCTCCTTCTGGAGGTTGGCTTTACTATCGCCGAGGTCGGTGAATTTGAGTGTGGCTGGTGGAGGGCTCCATGGTGGAGGAACAGTGTAACCATTGTCTCGTGTGTCTTGGTTATTCTTGACGAGTGTTTCTGCTTGCAGGTGTCGGATGACCTCGCTTGCCTCGTGCGACCAGGTGGCCCCTCGCACTCTGTGGTCGAGGTGGAGGGAGGCACTGATTCGAATCTTGGCAGCTGTGGGCTTGTCTGCTCTGCAGATTTTGGCGAGGAGACCGGCTGTCACCTGCTTGACTCGTACTGCCAGGGGTGGTAGCTCGGTTTCCATTTGCAGATTGCAGATTCTGGTCCACATGGGTGCTCCGAGCATGGTCCTGAGAGCATTGTTTTGGATGACTTCTAGCTTAGCTATTTGGTCTTCTCTCAGTCCAATGAGTGCTGGAGCACTGTAATCTACCAGCGATCTGATGGCGGCTGTGTAGTAGGCTTTGAGCACATGAAGGTTTGCTCCTGCGGATTTGCTGGTGAGCGACCTCATTATATTGTGTCTGCTCTTCGTCCTGTGCCTGAGATACTCGAGTTGCGGCTTGAAGGTGAGTTTCTGGTCAAACCAGATTCCAAGACACTGGTGGGCGTTGGTCCAGACTACCGGCGTGTTTTGTATGGAGAGCGTCTTGTCTGGTGTGTCTGTGCAGATGGCCATCGCTTTCGACTTGGCTGGATTTATCTTGAGTCCAAGTCTGTTGCACTCCTCTTCTATAAGTTGGAGTGCGTGTTGCGTGTTGGCTAGTCTGTTCGATCCTCTTACTATAAGCTGTAAGTCGTCTGCATAGCATAGGAGCTTGGCTGTTTGTCTGAAGGGAAGTTTGACTAGATTTTCCATCAGGACGTTGAACAGCATTGGACTGAGGATGCCTCCTTGTGGGGTTCCGTTTTCATGGACCCTGTAGCTTGAGGTTGCTCCCTGAAAGCGTACTCGTGCTTCTCTCTGTGTGAGGTAGTTCTGGATCCACCCCAGCAACCTTCCTTTGACGCCTTTTTTAGCGAGCGTAGTTGTAATGGCCAAAGGATTTGCTAGTTCGAAGGCTTTCTCCAGGTCGAGGAAGACCACCAGAGCTGGTTTGTTGTCCACTGTGCTGAGTATCTCGGCGATGTTGTTGCCTGTGCCGGTGTTCTCGGTGTAAGCAAAGATGTGAGGGTGTGGGCTGCCTACTTTCCACTTGAGTCGGTTGAGAGCCATTCTTTCTCCGGTCTTCGCTATGCAGCTGAGAAGGGAGATGGGCCTCGGCTTGTCTGGTTCTCTGGGCTTCGGAATGGGCTGTATATCTGCCTTCTTCCATTCCGGTGGGAGTCTTTGTGCTGTCCACGAAGCATTGATGGCTTGCAGCAGAGCCTCGTGTCCGGCTGTACCGGCATGAGAGAGCATGGAGTAGGTTATCCTGTCGGCCCCTGGAGCTGTATCCTTGCTTCGTTTTAGCGACTTCTGGAGTTCTTGCTGGTTGAATGGTCTGTCAGTGTCATCTTCACTGTTGCAGGCCTCTTCGATCATCTGGAGTCTGACCTGTCGCAGACGCCGTTGTGTCTCCTCCGCCTGTCTCGGGAGGTTCTTCGTTGCTGCTCGGTCAGAGAACAGTTTTGCAAGTCTCTCGGCTTCCTCTTCTGGGTTGGGATGAGTTGGTGGTGGTGGTGTTGCCTTCCCAGATGCCCTTCGGATCTGGGCCCACATCTTGCCAAGGGTGGTGTGCTCGTTCAGTTCGGAGCACCACTTGAGCCAGCTTGCGGTTTTAATTTCTTCCTTCTCTTCCCTGGTATCCTTGACTATGACTTGCAGGAGATGTCTGTTTGTTGCCGTGGGATGTCTCCTGTAGTTTCTTCGGGCCATGTTCACTCTGTGGTTGAGTTCTTTCACCCTGGGACAGTAGTACCAGTAATCATTGTACTGTCTTGATGTGGGTTTTGTTTTTGGGATAGCCTCTTCTGCCGCTAGGTGAAACGCCTCGACCAATTGGTGGTGGAGGGTTGTCTCATCCGCGGGTGCTGCGCCGGCCGGCTGTGATTTTTCGCGCCACTTAGCCAGGTGTTTCTTGAAGAGTCCCCAGTCTGCCTTTTGAGTGTTGTATCTCCATCTCGGGGGGGTGGAGTGGGGAGTTTGTTCACCTTCAGCGTTGTTAGGGTGGCGAAGTGGTCACTGGTCAGCGTGGGGTGTATCTGCCAGGAGGCCGAAGGCTGTAGTGCACTGGAGACGAAGGTTAGATCTAGCCTTCCTCCCCTAGTGTGGGTGGGCTCTCCGGTGTTCAGGAGGCAGATCTCGGGTGTATCTTGAAAGGTGGTGTATAGGTGTAGGCCGTCTTCATTTGTGGGGCTTGCCGAGCTTAGGAAGGGATGATGTGCGTTGAAATCCCCTCCTATGAGTGTGGCGTGGTCGGCGGCCGAAGCAAATAATTGAGTAACCTCCAGTGAGCCCCTTGGGTTCTTGTAGATGTTGTGAACAGTTAATTCCCGTTCTTGGAGGGTTACTTGGACGGCCTGTGTCTCGATGTTTTCCCCACATGGAAATTGCTGCGTGACATCGGCGGAGGGTATGCTTGACTTGACCAAGATCATACATCCTCTTGTTGACGCCTGCGTGAAATGCCTCCTGTATGTCTTGTAACCGCTGAATTTGAAACCGTGGTGTTCTTGTAGAAGTGTTTCTTGTAGGAGTATGATGTCAAGCTTGTCCTTGGCTGCTGCTTCTTGTAGGAGGTGTTTCTTGTTTTTGATGCCCTGAGCATTCCATGTTAGGATGTTCAGGGTGCTGACGTTTTCCACCACTGTTTCATCGGGGACTTCTGGTGGTCCTCGATGGAGATGTCCAAGTTCGATTCCAGCTGAATCAGGTCCATGTCTTCGTGTTCTGTGGTTTTTGCCTTCTGGGCCGTGGTTCGGTTCAGGGGAGTTGAAACGTCCAGTTTCTTTCTGGGAGTTGTCGGTATCTTGGGAGCTGTCGGTGTCTTGGGTTCTCTGGTGGCCTTCTTCGGTGTAGAGTGTACCTCGGCTGTTACTCGTGTGCGGACCGGCGTGGCTTCCTCCACTGAGGTGGCTGGAGCTGTGGCGACTTGCCCGAGGACGCTCCCCATGAGTATTTGGAGCTGTGTGGGTTGGATCTTGTGGCCCAGTAGTCCGGCTAGGCCCTCCGCGAAGGTCGTCAGTACATTGGCTAGGTCTGATATGTGTATCATTCCTTCTGGTGCCTTGGTGTGTGCTTCTTTTGTCTTTCTCGTGGTTGTCGTTCTCTGCTGCTTGGGTGGCTGAGGTGTGGCTGTAGTGAGGCCAGGAAACTGGGCTGCACTTTGGGTGTTGACTGGCTGAGGAGGTTGTCTTTGTTGTTTGGGCCTTTGGGTTCCCCACACGAAGGTACTTGGTGGGGCTGGTGTGTAGGCGGTGGGGGCCGGTCTTGCTGCTGGTCGGTTTGCCTGGACCCTCTTTGTTCTCTCGGAGCATCCAGGATTCCAGGCGTGGTGTTTGCCCCCGCAGTTGGCACACTTGGGGGCAATTTTTTCCCCATTTTTCAGTTTGGTGAGGCAGGACTGTGTGCCGTGCTTCTGTGCGCAGACTGCGCAGATTTCCCTGTACGTGCACCTTGTCTGATGGTGCCCGTATTTCTGGCATCTGAAGCATCGCAGGGGCTCTGGGACGAAGGGCCTCACTTCGTAGATCCCCCAGGTTTTGAGGTCTATGGTGCTGGGGGGTGAGCCGTAGTGCGTTATGAGGACTTGTTTCGTGGTGGCCGTCTTGTCGGACAGGGGAGAGCATCTCTCGGCTTTTAGGATCTTCGGGTGGTTCTCCAGGGGTTCGAGAGGTAGTTCCTTTGGGTACCGGAGGACTACCGACTTCATCAGTTTCTGGGCGGGGTCTAGCTTGGTTGAAGTAATGGTGGTGGTGTTTTGTAGGTAAGTGTCGAGGGTGGTGGCGGGCGGGCTTATATACAGACATTCTCCACCTCAGTGGCCACCTCATTGGCCACGAGTGCCGCATGCGTCATCCGCAAGCTACGCCCCACCTCCAAGAGGGAGGGACGGCCTTGGATGAACGATACTACCGCTGCGTCCACAGCACGCCACCTACTCCCACCAAACCGTGGGCGAAGCCACACCAGGACCACCTGTAGTAGCAACCACAACAACATGACTGGACGAGGCAAAGGAGGCAAGGGACTTGGAAAGGGTGGCGCCAAGCGTCATCGTAAGGTGCTTCGTGACAACATCCAGGGTATCACCAAGCCCGCCATTCGTCGTCTAGCTCGGCGTGGAGGTGTTAAACGTATATCCGGCCTCATCTACGAGGAGACCCGCGGCGTCCTCAAGGTGTTTCTGGAGAACGTCATCCGTGACGCCGTCACCTACACCGAGCACGCAAAAAGGAAGACCGTCACCGCCATGGATGTGGTGTATGCCCTGAAACGGCAGGGCCGCACCCTTTATGGTTTTGGTGGTTAATCAACCTGATGGACGGGCGCACACCACCACCACCACCACGACAAACAAATATACGGACCTAATTTTAGGTCCACATTTAAATCGCTAAAGAGTTGGTTAGACACTGAGTAAATCGTTGAAAATATATCCAATAACATGATCCTCTCTAATTCTGGACTTGTGGTATGAGTATAGGTTGTGTGTGAACGTGTTGGAACCACTTCCTAATAATTGTCAGTCAGTCAGTCAGTCAACATTCACCTAACCTCCAGGTACCTCACCTAACTTCCTGTAGCATCACCGAACCTCACGAAATGTAACCCAATGTAGTTTATAATCTATCCTAACATGACATAACATAACCACGCACTATATTACTTCGGTAAGAGTAATGAGTTTTAATACGCAAAGTTGCAGTTATCATTCATTCATACATACATACATACATACATAACATGCTAGTGGCAGGG
This sequence comes from Homarus americanus, assembly GCF_018991925.1. Classification (NCBI taxonomy): domain Eukaryota; kingdom Metazoa; phylum Arthropoda; class Malacostraca; order Decapoda; family Nephropidae; genus Homarus; species Homarus americanus. Next base: position 5,654 of record NW_024752225.1, read on the forward strand.
GGGATTGAAGTGAATTTTAGGAGGATAGAATAGGTGCAGTGGCTAAACAGCGCTTGCGTGAGGGACTTTAAGCAGCAACTCGCCTGGATGCGGCAGGATAGAGTCAGGTCAAGCGTCCGGTGCATGTTGGGTTCCGCCATGGTTTCTCAGTGTTTGGTCGGCTTGATTGTCTGTGTTGTTTTCTTGTTTGGAGGAAATGTCTTGGTATTCTTCTTCTTCTTAGCTTGAAGTTGATTTCTTCTAACTCTTCTCCTCTTGTTGTTCGTCTTCCTCGTGTCTGCTATCATTCTGTAAAGACTCTATATATGTATGTAGGTATGAGTGAGTAACAGTTGCCGGTTACAGTGATACTTCATATTGGCTGGTGTTGTACTGTATGGCTTCGGTATTTCTTAATATACAAACGGCACCGTTAGGGGATTGAGGTATTTAAAAACCAGCCTACATTACTTATATATAGAAATAAATAATGTGGCTTGGACAATAATGACGACTACTCTCTCCTACCTTCCCCAAACAAGGGCTTTTCGAAAGTATACATTGGACACAAATGACTTAGTACATCATACATTGGTGGTTTAACAAAAGCCCTCATTAGAGAAAGGTGAAGGAGCACACAGTGAACATACAGATTAATGTTTGCACGCGTAGATCATGTAAGGTGAGATGTTAAACACCAGACACGTAGTGTAGTAACTCCCTCACAGATGGCGTTATGAGGGGCCTGATGATGTAGCAGTTACCTCACAGATGGTGTTATGAGGAACTTCACATGATGATGCTGTAGCAAAACATTCACTACGTGGTGTCGTAGCATCTTGGGGACACCACGTGGTCGACATGACTCACTCATTCAAGTGGGTGAGGTGTGGTCCCAGGCCTCTCTATCGTGGAGTCTCAGGGGAAGTATAACTGGGTACCTGGGACCTCACTGTGTGAAGGTGGTTAGCTAGCTTGGGTAAGACTCAACTGCCGAGTTGTTTTTCACTGAGTTAAGCACTGTTCACCACTATTCATCACTGGTTCCATTCCTTTGCCAAATGAGATAGTACCTTATGGCAAGAACTTGTTGATAGTCCGGTGGGGAGGAGGGTTCAGGGGAGTGAGTTGGTATGGGCCAACATATAAATAATAATAATAATAATAATAATAATATTTAACGGTTTATTGAAAGAGCTTGGCAGCCAGAAGGCTGAAAATATACAGTTACATATTTGGGGAATGGGTTACGAATTACAAATAATATACAAGTAACATGAGTGACACAAATAAGACATATAATAACTAGCTGGGGAAAAGCTCAAACTACAGTTCATTTCAACATAGTGACAGTGCAAGGAGTAGTGTTTACTGGGAGTGAGTACACTGATTTATTACAAGTTATCGATAATTTTTACAATGGATGGGACTGGGCTGTTCTTATAGCGATCAGTTCGTGCACGTATGGGCTGGGCTGGATGCGGTTGTGGTGTCGAAGAGCAATTCTCGGACTAGGGATCTCAGGTGGTAGTAGGAGCCGGTGTCGGGGATGGTGTAGAAGCTTCTTACCTCATTTGCAGATGAGGTCGTGGTGATGGTCAGTGAGAGTCTAAAGGGTCAGTGTGTTGAGCGCTTCTTGATATGTGGAGTAGGAAGGGTAGAGAATAATCTTGCATGGCCTCTTTTGCACTTTTTCGAGGTGTTTACGTTGTGTGGCATTTAGGGAGGAAGACCAGGTGGAGGAGGCATAGGTGAGCTTGGGAAGTATGAATGTTGTGTAAACACTGAGGAGCTCGTGTGCAGGACCACCGAGGGACTTGAGTCGGCGTAGGAGGTGGAGACGGAAACTGGAGGATTTGATAACTTCACTGACGTGTGGTTTCTAATTTAGTTTGTTGTCTATATGTATGTGTGTGTGTGTGTGTGTGTGTGTGTGTGTGTGTATATACTACTGTACTTTTTAGATCCTCCTACGCAACCTAACCTATTATAGTTAAGTATAGTAGGCTATACACTATTTTGTTAGTATGTGTTATAAAATGAAATTGCATGTTATTATTATTAATATTATTATTATTAATATTATTATTATTATTATTATTAGTAGTAGTATTATTATTATTATTATTGTTATTATTATTACATGCTAATATAATACTAAGTTGCCCGCCAGATTTCCTCAGAGATGGGAGGAGCACATTGGCGGCGGTGTTGTTTATACTCCGCCCGATTACTGATTCCTATTCACCGAGCCAGAGCTGGCGGGCGGCGTGTTATGTGCCACGTTTTGTTTCCCATTGGGCGTACCGCTCAGCTGGGGAGTAGGAGATTTCATAAAAAGAAAGTTTGAGTGGAGAGCACACCTTTTCCTTCACATACAGTTATCTTAGACCATCTACTAGTATAATAGTTTGCACAAAAATACTCTACACTCTTTCTAGGTTATTGTTATGTTGTTTTTTTTTTTTTTGACTTCTCATCAGATTGTGCATTCAACTAATATACACTATTAGTGTGTTTATTATTATGTTTTATAGTATTATTTCGTATAATATTGGGTAACACAATTATAGTCACTAATATACACTATTAGTGTGTTTATTATTATGTTTTATAGTATTATTTCGTATAATATTGGGTAACACAATTATAGTCACTAGTATAGTTTATTATTGGGGTTTATAGCAGTTTGTGGTCTAATAGTATCATGCTTTATGAGTGGTGTTCTATGTAGTGATGATTAGGCAATAAAATATGCTTTGGGTGTTTATAGCAGTTTTTGTGGTCTACTAGTATCATGCTTTATGGGTGGTGTTCTATGTAGTGATGATTAGGCCATAAAATATGCTTTTGGTTTATTGCTAACAAAATATACTTTGCTCTACCGCTGTCGTGCAAAACATGGTGAAACTTACATACACCGTTAATAAAGTATTCATGGAAGAAGAAGAAGAAGAAGAAGAAGAAGAAGAAGAAGAAGAAGAAGAAGAAGAAGAAGAAGAAGAAGAAGTACGAGGAAGAATTGTGGAGGGAATGAACAGTGAGACAATGTAAAGCCTCCGGGATGGCGGCAGCGTTTCTGTTATTAATATATAATAAGACAATAGGAAAATATGTTGTTGTCTCTACCTGTATTATTACCTTTGCGATAGCATGGTTCAATTTTGGGAGGACAGAGGAAGGAGCAAGCAGGAGGTTAGGAAGGGAGAGATAGTGTCTGTGATCCTCGGGTCACCACTCCTCGGATTGTGTCAGTTCAAGTTTAGAAGCTCCAACAACTTTCCCTGAATACGAATTGGCAACCTTTCGATTTACAACAGGTACCTACTTACTGCTACAGTAGGTGAACAGGGACCAAGGGGGCTAGGAATAGTGTCCAAACAACTTGCTCCTGCCTGCCTGTGTGATGTAGTCGTGGCCACAATTAGGTTAGGATACAGACACATCTGACAAGTTAGTAACGCTGTACCCATACCGGAACACTCAGCATGTAAACTTTGTGATACACCTTTAAAGCACTATATTATTGAATGTGACACTGTCAAAGACTTCAGGCCACCTCACTTATTGTATCTTGAACTATGTCATTACTTCATTGAGGACATTACATTCTTGCTGTTTATCCCAAATTGGCTAGCTAGCTAGCCCACACTGATTAGTCTACAATTACAATATGACTCCAATGTATGCTGCTGGTAAATGTGTACTGTCAATGAACCAGAGTGAAAATAAGGTCGCCTCCCTTGCTGCTGCTGCTAAAGCTGCTGCTGCTTTTTGCGCCCTTCTAAGTCCCGTTTAAGTCCCCCACCCCAGGCCCCCGCAGTACCCCTTCACATCTACACCATTCAAAAACATTTACACTCAATTTGCACAGAGTGTTATCCTGCAAAACGTTGATGTCGTATATTTCTCTCTTTAAGTGATATCCTGTGGCTCCGAAAGGAGCCTGTTTGGTTAGGTTGTCTTGTGTGAACGAACCTTGGGTTCTTATTTCTTCTCTGTCTTCTTGGGGAGGAGCACAGCTTGGATGTTAGGAAGGACACCCCCTTGGGCAATGGTGACTCCAGACAGGAGCTTGTTCAGCTCCTCGTCATTGCGAATGGCAAGCTGAAGATGACGCGGGATAATGCGGGTCTTCTTGTTGTCGCGGGCGGCGTTACCGGCCAGCTCGAGCACTTCTGCTGCCAGGTACTCCATGACGGCTGCAAGGTACACAGGTGCACCTGCACCAACACGCTCAGCATAGTTGCCTTTACGCAAGAGACGGTGGATCCTACCCACGGGGAACTGGAGTCCGGCCCTGCCAGAACGGGACTTTGACTTGCCCTTCACCTTGCCTCCCTTGCCGCGTCCTGACATGTTGCTGCTGCTGCTTTTCGTGATAGGAGTTAAATTTCCGCCCGCCACCTTGGTCTTTTATACCAAGCTCAGGATCAGGCCAGGTGGCCGTCACGCGGACCCAACCAATGTAAGAGAGCCGTAGCTGCAGCCAGTCTGATCCTGAGCGGCCCGCTCGGTATATAAGGAAAAGTTAGTCAGGCCAGTTTTCAATTCTCTCGCTCCGCGCCACGAGTAACTGTGCCGCCATGCCTCCCAAAACTTCCGGAAAGGCTGCCAAGAAGGCTGGAAAGGCCCAGAAGGCCATTGCCAAGGGTGACAAGAAGAAGCGCAGGAGGAAGGAAAGCTACAGCATCTACATCTACAAGGTACTGAAGCAAGTGCACCCCGACACAGGAGTCTCCTCCAAAGCTATGTCCATCATGAACTCTTTCGTGAACGACATCTTCGAGCGCATCGCTGCCGAAGCTTCCCGCCTGGCGCACTACAACAAACGCTCCACCATTACAAGTCGGGAAATCCAGACAGCTGTCCGACTCTTGCTGCCCGGTGAACTGGCCAAGCATGCCGTGTCTGAGGGCACCAAGGCTGTCACCAAGTACACCTCTTCAAAGTAAGAGGTTACTTGTGCACAACAAACACGCCATCCCACTACTACAACTTAATCGGCTCCATCGGAGCCACAGTTACATGTTAAAGAGACAGTTACCGACAGTGATATATTGAGAGGGAAATAAAAAAATAAAAAAATTATAATAATCTGCATTCTCTATTGGCGTAGAAACCGGACTAAATCGAAACATAATAAATAAATAAATAAATTCTGCGTGGAGTACTTTTACACCCACTGCAAAGTGACATACATGGAGTGTGTTTGGGCTTCATTTCATGTTTGCAGCACGCCTAATTCATGTAAACAATTTATTTTATTTTATTGTATTTTATTGTATTTTCTTTTATTTTATTGTATTTTCTTTTATTTTATTTATTTATTTACTTACTTATTCTTTATACATTTATTTGTTACTAGCTCTTGTTTGTTGCACCCACCCACCTCCCGAATTGATGACCTACTATACATTCGTGCCTGCACGAATGTTACCAACTTACCGTTAGGCGATTTGGGTAACCGAAATTAACGCTCTCCTACCACCAACCATTTCGATTGTCATGACAATTATCTTCAGAACAGTTCTTTGGCCCTGAGAAGGGCCGAGTTATAGATGTCTGGTAGGTTTTGTTGTGCTTTTTCTTTTTCCCAAGGAAGAGGACTTAAGCACGCTCTCCGCGGATGCGCCGGGCCAGCTGGATGTCCTTGGGCATGATGGTAACGCGCTTGGCGTGAATGGCACACAGGTTGGTGTCCTCGAAAAGACCCACCAGGTAAGCCTCAGAGGCTTCCTGCAGAGCCATGACGGCAGACGACTGGAGGCGCAGGTCAGTCTTGAAATCCTGGGCGATCTCACGCACCAGGCGCTGGAAGGGCAGCTTCCTGATGAGTAGCTCTGTGCTCTTCTGGTAACGACGGATCTCACGAAGGGCGACGGTTCCGGGCCTGTAACGATGGGGCTTCTTGACACCACCGGTGGCTGGGGCGGACTTGCGAGCTGCCTTGGTGGCAAGCTGCTTCCGTGGAGCCTTGCCTCCAGTGGACTTGCGGGCAGTCTGTTTAGTACGGGCCATCTCGACGACGAAATAGTCAATACGGGCGGCCCGTCAGGCGGGCGGGCTTATATACAGACATTCTCCACCTCAGTGGCCACCTCATTGGCCACGAGTGCCGCATGCGTCATCCGCAAGCTACGCCCCACCTCCAAGAGGGAGGGACGGCCTTGGATGAACGATACTACCGCTGCGTCCACAGCACGCCACCTACTCCCACCAAACCGTGGGCGAAGCCACACAGACACTCTCTCTCCCTCACCATGAACGGATACGAGTTTGTTAACGTGGCGCGGATACGTCCGGACACGCCGACCTGCCCCAAGAAACTAAACCTCCTAGTTCTCCAGAAGTTTTTCGAAGCTAATGGGATCGTGGGGGTCACCAAGGTAGAACGCCTAAAGCTCCATGGTGACATCAAGATCACCTTCGCCGAGATGGGCATGCCCGCTCAACTCGCGGAGATCCCAGACATCAACGGCATTCCTTTTAAAATGTTTGCCTTCATGTGGGACAACTTGAAGCTGGGTGTAATCTCCACGCCGAAATTGCCCACATGGACAAAGCAGAGCTGAGTGAGCTCCTCAAGGAGCAGCAGCTCCAAGTTGTGAAGAAGCTGTCCGACACCACTGCCCTCATCGGACACCACTCCACCCTACCCAAGGAAGCTCAACTGGCGTGGGTAGCTATGCCAGTCAAGCCCTACTGCAGACCGAAACGGTGTTACAAATGCCAGCACTATGGACACACTGTAAACAAGTGTGAGGCGCAGGAAGACACCTGCTCCATGTGTGGCAGCCCTGGACACCGCTACACGGCCTGCCCCAACACAGAGAAAAAATGCGTTGCCTGTGGTGGCCCACACTCCTCCGCCGACCGGACCTGCCCCAGATGGAAGGAGGAATGCAGGGTAGCCAAGGCTCGTCTTGAAAAAAAACTGAGCTACAAAGAGGCCCTCCTTGCTGTACGCTCCCAAGAAAAGAAAAAACCAGCAGTAAAGAAAAACCAACAAAAGAAAACTCAACAGAAGCAGCCCACCACACAGAACCAAGAACACCACGTGGCCCGTGGTGCTGAAGCCCACGCGGCCAGTGGTGCTGAAGCCCACGTGGTCAACCTCTCCCTCTCTGAATTCTTCCACACCTATGAGGACTTAAAATACGAGGAGGAAGACGAACAAGAAGACCCAAACACAAACGAATGGACAATTCAAGAGAGCAAGAAGAGAAGGAGAGAGAGAAGAAAATCGACATCAAGCTAAGAAGACCAAGACATCCCCTCCACACAAGAAACCAAAACACAATCAAGCCGACCAAGCACTGAACATCCATTGCCCAACCCAACACGCACCTGACGCCTGACCTGACGCTTGACCTGACGCTTGACCTGACGCTTGACCTGACGCTAGCCTGGCCTTGTCTTGTCGCCTCCCTGCCGCGTCCAGCCGGGTTGTTGCTGCTGCCCCCATCTTATAATCCCTCACGCAAGCGGTGTTTAGCCACTGCATCTGTTCTCTCCTCCTAAAATTCACTTCAATCCTCCCTTTATTCTTCTCCTGAACCTCCTTCCCCCCTGTCACTAGCATTTTTCGATTCGATTCCGGCGAAGCCACACCAGGACCACCTGTAGTAGCAACCACAACAACATGACTGGACGAGGCAAAGGAGGCAAGGGACTTGGAAAGGGTGGCGCCAAGCGTCATCGTAAGGTGCTTCGTGACAACATCCAGGGTATCACCAAGCCCGCCATTCGTCGTCTAGCTCGGCGTGGAGGTGTTAAACGTATATCCGGCCTCATCTACGAGGAGACCCGCGGCGTCCTCAAGGTGTTTCTGGAGAACGTCATCCGTGACGCCGTCACCTCCACCGAGCACGCAAAAAGGAAGACCGTCACCGCCATGGATGTGGTGTATGCCCTGAAACGGCAGGGCCGCACCCTTTATGGTTTTGGTGGTTAATCAACCTGATGGACGGGCGCACACCACCACCACCACCACCACCACCACGACAAACAAATATACGGACCTAATTTTAGGTCCAGATTTAAATCGCAAAAGAGTTGGTTAGACACTGAGTAAATCGTTGAAAATATATCCAATAACATGATCCTCTCTAATTCTGGACTTGTGGTATGAGTATAGGTTGTGTGTGAACGTGTTGGAACCACTTCCTAATAATTGTCAGTCAGTCAGTCAGTCAACATTCACCTAACCTCCAGGTACCTCACCTAACTTCCTGTAGCATCACCGAACCTCACGAAATGTAACCCAATGTAGTTTATAATCTATCCTAACATGACATAACATAACCACGCACTATATTACTTCGGTAAGAGTAATGAGTTTTAATACGCAAAGTTGCAGTTATCATTCATTCATACATACATACAGACATACATAACATGCTAGTGGCAGGGGGGATTGAAGTGAATTTTAGGAGGATAGAATAGGTGCAGTGGCTAAACAGCGCTTGCGTGAGGGACTTTAAGCAGCAACTCGCCTGGATGCGGCAGGATAGAGTCAGGTCAAGCGTCCGGTGCATGTTGGGTTCCGCCATGGTTTCTCAGTGTTTGGTCGGCTTGATTGTGTGTGTTGTTTTCTTGTTTGGAGGAAATGTCTTGGTATTCTTCTTCTTAGCTTGAAGTTGATTTTCTTCTAACTCTTCTCCTCTTGTTGTTCGTCTTCCTCGTGTCTGCTATCATTCTGTAAAGACTCTATATATGTATGTAGGTATGAGTGAGTAACAGTTGCCGGTTACAGTGATACTTCATATTCGCTGGTGTTGTACTGTATGGCTTCGGTATTTCTTAATATACAAACGGCACCGTTAGGGGATTGAGGTATTTAAAAACCAGCCTGCATTACTTATATATAGAAATAAATAATGTGGCTGGGACAATAATGACGACTACTCTCTCCTACCTTCCCCAAACAAGGGCTTTTCGAAAGTATACATTGGACACAAATGACTTAGTACATCATAAATTGGTGGTTTAAAAAAAGCCCTCATTAGAGAAAGGTGAAGGAGCACACAGTGAACATACAGATTAATGTTTGCACGCGTAGATCATGTAAGGTGAGATGTTAAACACCAGACACGTAGTGTAGTAACTCCCTCACAGATGGCGTTATGAGGGGCCTGATGATGTAGCAGTTACCTCACAGATGGTGTTATGAGGAACTTCACATGATGATGCTGTAGCAAAACATTCACTACGTGGTGTCGTAGCATCTTGGGGACACCACGTGGTCGACATGACTCACTCATTCAAGTGGGTGAGGTGTGGTCCCAGGCCTCTCTATCGTGGAGTCTCAGGGGAAGTATAACTGGGTACCTGGGACCTCACTGTGTGAAGGTGGTTAGCTAGCTTGGGTAAGACTCCACTGCCGAGTTGTTTTTCACTGAGTTAAGCACTGTTC
>NW_024752226.1:0-5969 GCF_018991925.1 Homarus americanus
TTACACGATCAGGGGCTTTGTTATACTTCGATCAGGGACTTTGTTATATTCGATGAGAGGACTTTTTATACTCGATCATGGACTTTATACTCGATCAGGGCCTTTGTTATACCTCGATTAGGGACTATGCTATACTCGACCAGGGACTTTGTTATACTCGATGAGGGCCTTTGTTATACTGGATCAAGGGACTTTGTTATACTCGATCAGGGAGTTTCTTATAATTCTACCAGGGACTTTTGTTATACTCCGGATCAGGGCCTTTGTTATAATCTGTTCAGGTGTCTTTGTTATACTCGACCAGAGGACTTTTATCTCGATCAGGGACTTTGTTATACCGATGAGCGGGCTTTGTTATACTCGATCAGGGACATTGTTATAGACTTTAGTCCTTGTTATACTCGAGCAGGGCCTTTGTTATACCTGTTCAGGGACTTTTTATACTCTCGAAAAGGGACTTTGTTATACTCTCGATCTAGGACTTTGTTATACTTGATCAGGGGACTTTGTTATACCCTGATCAGGGGCTTTGTTATACCTCGACCAGGGACTTTGTTATACTCGATCTGGAACCTTGTTATACTTGGATCAGGGGCTTTGTTATACTCGATCAGGGAAATTTTGTTATACTCGATCATGGGCCTTTGTTATACCTTTCGATCAGGGACTTTGTTACACCTGGATCAGGGCCTTTGTTATACTTGATTAGGGGCTTTGTTATACTCGATCAGGGACTTTTTATTCAAGATAAGGGGCTTTGTTATACCCGATCAGGGGCTTTGTTATACTCGATCAGGAACTTTTTATACTCGATCAGGTTTGTTATACCTGTTCAGGCGTCTTTGATATACTCGACCAGGGACTTTGTTATACTCGATCAGGGGCCTTGTTAAACTCTGATCAGGCACTTTTGTTACTCAGATCAGGGGATTTTGTTATACCTCGATCAGGCGACTTTTGTTACACTCGATCAGGGGCTTTGTTAAACCCGATCAGGAACTTTGTTATACTCGATCAGGAGACTTTTGTTATACTCGACCAGGGACTTTGTTATACCCGGATCAGGGCCTTGTTCCACTTGGATCAGGGGCTTGTTATACTCGGATCAGGGACTTTGTTATTCTCAATAAGGGGGTGCTTGTTATACTCGATCAGGGGCTTTGTTATACTTGATCAGGGGCTTTGTTATACCCGATAGGGACTTGTTATTCAAGATAATGGGGGCTTTGTTATACTCGATTAGGGCTTTGTTATACTCGATCAGGGACTTTTGTTATATCCGATGAGGGACTTTTTATACCGATCATGGGACTTGTTATACTCGATCAGGGCATTTGTTATACCCGATCAGGGACTTTGTTATACTCGACCAGGGACTTTGTTATACCCGATCAGGGCCCTTTGTTATACTCTGGATCAGGGGCTTGTTATACTTGGATCAGGGACTTTGTTATTCTCGATAAGGGTCTTTATACTCGATCAGGGGCTTTGTTATACTTGGATAAGGGGGCTTTGTTATACCGATCAGGTGACTTTGTTATTCTCGATAAGGGGTCTTTGTTATACTCGATCAGCATTGTTATACTCGATCAGGAACTTTGTTATACTCGATCAGGGCCTTGTTATACTGTTCAGTCGACTTTGTTATACTCGACCAGGGACTTTGTTATTCTCGATCAGGAACTTATTATACCTCGGTGAGGGACATTGTTATACTGGATCAGGGACTTTGTTATACCGACCTGGGACTTGTTATACTCGATCCGATCAGGGGGCTTCGTTATACCTGATTAGAGAGCTTTATACCCCTCTAACTCGTACCTTTGTTATGCCTCGATTAGGGGACTTTGTTATGCTCGATTAGGGGCCTTTGTTATACTATAACAGGGGCTTTGTTATACCGAACCAGTGGAATTTGTTACATACTTGATCTTGAGACCTTATTTATACCTCGATCAGGGCCTTTATTATACTCGACCAGGGGTTTGTTATAGTCAATCATGGGGCTTTGTTTTCTCGATCAGGGACTTTGTTATACTCCATCATGGTCTTTGTTATACTCCATCTGGGGCCTTTTGTTATACTTTAGACCAGGTGACTTTGTTATACTCGATCAGGGACTTGTTATACTTCGGATCAGGACTCTTGTAATATTCCCGATCAGGGGGCTTTGTTATACTCGAACCAGGAGCCTTTGTTATACTCGAAAAGGGGACTTTGTTATACTCCATTAGGGCCTTTGTTATACTCGATTAGGGGACATTACTATACTCTCGACCAGGGAACGTTGTTATACACGGTCAGGGGATATGTTATACCGATCAGGGGATGTGTTATACCTCGATGATGGGTCTTTGTTATACATTAAGCGGACTTGTTATACTTGATCAGGGGGCTTTGTTTTCCTCGATCAGGGTACTTTGTTATACTCCATCAAGGGACTTTGTTATACTCGATCAGGGGAATTTGTTATACTCGGCCAGGGACTTGTTATACCCCGATAAGTGTACTTTGTTATACCTCGATCAGGGACTTTGTTTTATCGATGAGGGACATTTTATACCGGCGAGAAGCCCTGTTATACCCCTCGATCCTGAGCCATTATTATATTCAACCAGGAACCCTGTTATACTCGATCAGGAGACTTTGTTATATTCGATTAGGAGACTTTGTTTTACTCGACCAGGTGCCTTTGTTATGGTCAACCAGGGGACATTGTTATACTCAATCAGGGGACTTTGTTATACTTGATCAGTGGGCTTTGTTATACTTGATCAAGGGCCTTTGTCATAATCGATCAGGGGACTTTGTTAGACTCGATGAGAGGCCTTTGTTATACTCGATCCTGAGCCATTGTTATATTCAACCAGGGAACTTTGTTATACTCGATTAGGGGGCTTTGTTATATTCGATTAGGGGACTTTGTTTTACTCAATGAGGGGCATTTGTTATACTCGATCAAGGGCCTTTGCTATACTCGATTAGGGGACTTTGTTAGACTCGATTAGGGGCCTTTGTTATTCTCGATCAGGGGGCTTCGTTATACCTGATTAGGGGGCTTTGTTATACTCGACCTGGGGCCTTTGTTATGCTCGATTAGGGGACTTTGTTATGCTCGATTAGGGGCCTTTGTTATACTATAACAGGGGCTTTTGTTATACTCGAACCAGTGGAATTTGTTATACTTGATCTTGAGACTTTGTTATACTCAATCAGGGCCTTTATTATACTCGACCAGGGGGGTTTGTTATAGTCGATCAGGGGGCTTTGTTTTCCTCGATCAGGGGACTTTGTTATACTCCATCATGGTCTTTGTTATACTCCATCTGGGGCCTTTGTTATACTCGACCAGGTGACTTTGTTATACTCGATCAGGGGACTTTGTTATACTTGATCACGGGACTTTGTAATATTCGATCAGGGGGGCTTTGTTATACTCGACCAGGAGCCTTTGTTATACTCGATAAGGGGACTTTGTTATACTCCATTAGGGGCCTTTGTTATACTCGATTAGGGGACATTACTATACTCGACCAGGGAACGTTGTTATACACGGTCAGGGGATATGTTATACTCGATCAGGGGATGTGTTATACTCGATGATGGGTCTTTGTTATACTCGATCAGCGGACTTTGTTATACTCGATCAGGGGGCTTTGTTTTCCTCGATCAGGGTACTTTGTTATACTCCATCAGGGGACTTTGTTATACTCGATCAGGGGAATTTGTTATACTCGGCCAGGGGACTTTGTTATACTCGATAAGGGGACTTTGTTATACTCGATCAGGGGACTTTGTTTTACTCGATGAGGGGCATTTTTATACTCGATGAGAGGCCTTTGTTATACTCGATCCTGAGCCATTGTTATATTCAACCAGGGAACTTTGTTATACTCGATTCGGGGGCTTTGTTATATTCGATTAGGGGACTTTGTTTTACTCGATGAGGGGCATTTGTTATACTCGATCAAGGGCCTTTGCTATACTCGATTAGGGGACTTTGTTAGACTCGATTAGGGGCCTTTGTTATTCTCGATCAGGGGGCTTCGTTATACCTGATTAGGGGGCTTTGTTATACTCGACCTGGAGCCTTTGTTATGCTCGATTAGGGGACTTTGTTATGCTCGATTAGGGGCCTTTGTTATACTATATCAGGGGCCTTTGTTATACTCGAACCAGGGGAATTTGTTATACTCGATCTTGAGACTTTGTTATACTCGATCAGGGCCTTTATTATACTCGACCAGGGGGGTTTGTTATAGTCGATCAGGGGGCTTTGTTTTCCTCGATCAGGGGACTTTGTTATATTCCATCATGGTCTTTGTTATACTCCATCTGGGGCCTTTGTTATACTCGACCAGGGGACTTTGTTATAATCGATCAGGGGACTTTGTTACACTTGATCAGGGGACTTTGTAATATTCGATCAGGGGGGCTTTGTTATACTCGACCAAGGGCCTTTGTTATACTCGATAAGGGGACTTTGTTATACTCCATTAGGGGCCTTTGTTATACTCGATTAGGGGACATTACTATACTCGACCAGGGAACGTTGTTATACACGGTCAGGGGATATGTTATACTCGATCAGGGGATGTGTTATACTCGATGATGGGTCTTTGTTATACTCGTTCAGCGGACTTTGTTATATTCGATCAGGGGACTTTGTTATACTCGATGATGGGTCTTTGTTATACTCGATCAGCGGACTTTGTTATACTCGATCAGGGGGCTTTGTTTTCCTCGATCAGGGGACTTTATTATACTCCATCAGGGTCTTTGTTATACTCCATTAGGGGCCTTTATTATACTCAAACATGGGACTTTGTTTTACTCGATCAGGGGACTTTGTTATACTTGATTAGGGGACTTTGTATTATTCGATCACGGGGGCTTTTGTTATACTCGACCAGGGGACTTTGTTATACTCGATCAGGTGACTTTGTTATACTTGATCACTGGACTTTGGAATATTCGATCAGGGGGGCTTTGTTATACTCGACCAGGGGCCTTTCTTATGCGCGATAAGGGGACTTTGTTATACTCGATTAGGGGCCTTTGTTATTCTCGAGCAGGGGACTTTGTTTTACTGGACCAGGGTACTTTGGTATACTCGATCAGGGGACTTTGTTATACTCGATGAGGGGCCGTTGTTATGCTCGACCAGAGGACTTTGTTATGCTTGATCAGGGGATGTGTTATACTCGATGATGGGTCTTTGTTATACTCGTTCAGCGGACTTTGTTATATTCGATCAGGGGACTTTGTTATACTCGATCTTTGGGCTTTGTTATACTCGATCAGGAGACTTTGTTATATTCGATTAGGAGACTTTGTTTTACTCGACCAGGTGCCTTTGTTATGGTCAACCAGGGGACATTGTTATACTCAATCAGGGGACTTTGTTATACTTGATCAGGGGGCTTTGTTATACTTGATGAGAGGCCTTTGTTATACTCGATCCTGAGCCATTGTTATATTCAACCAGGGAACTTTGTTATACTCGATTAGGGGGCTTTGTTATATTCGATTAGGGGACTTTGTTTTACTCAATGAGGGGCATTTGTTATACTCGATCAAGGGCCTTTGCTATACTCGATTAGGGGACTTTGTTAGACTCGATTAGGGGCCTTTGTTATTCTCGATCAGGGGGCTTCGTTATACCTGATTAGGGGGCTTTGTTATACTCGACCTGGGGCCTTTGTTATGCTCGATTAGGGGACTTTGTTATGCTCGATCAGGGGCCTTTGTTATACTATATCAGGGGCTTTTGTTATACTCGAACCAGTCGAATTTGTTATACTCGATCTTGAGACTTTGTTATACTCGATCAGGGCCTTTATTATACTCGACCAGGGGGGTTTGTTATAGTCGATCAGGGGGCTTTGTTTTCCTCGATCAGGGGACTTTGTTATACTCCATCATGGTCTTTGTTATACTCCATTAGAGGCCTTTATTATACTCAAACA